>NC_140989.1:182320865-182366936 GCF_052327205.1 Somniosus microcephalus
AATCGTGGCCCCGATCTCTGAAACACTGCCCGTTCCTCCTGATCGCGGCCCCGATCTCTGAAACACTCCCCGTCCCTCCCGATCGTGTCCCCGATCTCTGAAACACTCCCCGTCCCTCCCGATCGTTGCCCCGATTTCTGCAACACGCCCCGTCCCTCCCGATCGTGGCCCCGATCTCTGAAACACTCCCCGTCCCTCCCGATCGTGGCCCCGATCTCTGAAACACTCCCCGTCCCTCCCGATCGAGGCTCCGATCTCCGAAACACTCCCCGGCCCTCCCGAACGCGGCCCCGATCTCCCAAACACTCCCCGTCCCTCCCGATCGCGGCCCCGATTTCTGAAACAATTCCCGTCCCTCCCGATCACGGCCCCGACCTCTGAAACACTCCCCGTGACGCCCGACCATGGCCCCGATCTCTGAAACACCCCCCCGTCCCTCCCGATCGTGGCCCCGATCTCTGAAACACTCCCTGTCCCTCCTGATCGTGGCACCGATATCTGAAACATTCCCCGTCCCTCCCGATCGCGGCCCCGATCTCTAAAACACTCCCCGTCCCTCCCGATCGTGGCCCCGATCTCTGAAACAATCACCGTCCCTCCCAATCGTGGCCCCCATCTCTGAAACACTCTCCGTCCCTCCCGATCGCGGCCCCGATCTCTGAAACAATCCCCATCCCTCCCGATCGCGGCCCCATCTCTGAAACACTCGCCGTCCCTCCCGATAGTGGTCGTGATTTCTGAAACACTCCCCGTCCTTCCCGATCGCGGCCCCGATCTCTGAAACACTCCGCGTCCCTCCCGATCACGGCCCCGATCTCTGAAACACTCCCCGTCCCTCCCAATCGTGGCCCCGATCTCTGAAACACTCCCCGTCCCTCCCGATCGCGGCCCTGATCTCTGAAACAATCCCCGTAGCTCCCGATCGTGGCCCCGATCTCTAAAACACTCCCCGTCCCTCCCGATCATGGCCCCGATCTCTGAAACAATCCCCGTACCTCCCGATCGTGGCCCCGATCTCTGAAACACTCCCCGTCCCTCCCGATCGTGGCCTCGATATCTGAAACACTCCCCGGACTCTCCCGATCGCGGCCCCGATCTCTGAAGCAATTACCGTCCCTCCCGATCACGGCCCCGACCTCTGAAACACTCCCCTTGACGTCCGACCATGGCCCCGATCTCTGAAACACCCCCTGTCCCTCCCGATCGTGGCCCCGATCACTGAAACAATCCCCGTCCCTCCAGATCCTGGCCCCGATCTCTGAAACACTCCCCGTCCCTCCTGATTGTGGCCCCGATCTCTGAAACACTCCCCGTCCCTCCCGGTCGCGGCCCCGATCTCTAAAACATTCCCCGTCCCTCCCGATCGTGGCCCCGATCACTGAAACAATCCCCGTCCCTCCAGATCCTGGCCCCGATCTCTGAAACACTCCCCGTCCCTCCCGATCGTGGCCCCAATCTCTGAAACACTCCCCGTCCCTCCCGATAATGGCCCCGATCTCTGAAACACTCTCCGTCCATCCCGATCATGGCCCCAATCTCTGAAACACTCCCCGTCCCTCTTGATTGTGGCCCCGATCTCTGAAACATGCGCCGTCCAACCCGATCGCGGCCCCGATCTCTGAAACACGCCCCGTCCCTCCCGATCTTGGCCCCGATCTCTGAAACACTCCCCGTCCCTCCTGACCATGGCCCCGATCTCTGAAACACTCCCCGTCCCTCTCGATCGTGGCCCCGATCTCTGAAATGCTCCCCGTCCCTCCCGATCGCGGCCCCGATCTCTGAAACACTCTCCGTCCCTCCCGATCACGGCCCCGATCTCTGAAACACTCCCCGTCCCTCCCAATCGTGGCCCCGATCTCTGAAACACGCCCCGTCCCTCTTGATCATGGCCCCGATCTCTGAAACACTCCCCGTCCCTCCCGATCATGGCCCCGATCTCTGAAACACTCCCCATCCCTCCCAATCGTGGCCCCGATCTCTGAAACACACCCCGTCCCTCTTGATCATGGCCCCGATCTCTGAAACACACCCCGTCCCTCTTGATCATGGCCCCGATCTCTGAAACACACCCCGTCCCTCTCGATCGCGGCCCGATCTCTGAAACAATTCCTCTCCATCCCGATCGTGGCCCCGATCACGGAAACAATTCCCGTCCCTCCCGATCTCGGCCCTGATCTCTGAAACGCTCCCCGTCCCTCCTGATCGTGGCCCCGATCTCTGAAACGCTCCCCGTCCCGCCCGATCATGGCCCCGATCTCTGAAACACTTCCCGTCCCTCCCAATCGTGGCCCCGATCTCTGAAACACTGCCCGTTCCTCCTGATCACGGCCCCGATCTCTGAAACAGTCCCCGTCCCTCCCGATCGTGTCCCCGATCTCTGAAACACTCCCCGTCCCTCCCGATCGTTGCCCCGATTTCTGCAACACTCCCCATCCCTCCCGATCGTGGCCCCGATCTCTGAAACACTCCCCGTCCCTCCCGATCGAGGCTCCGATCTCCGAAACACTCCCCGGCCCTCCCGAACGCGGCCCCGATCTCCCAAACACTCCCCGTCCCTCCCGATCGCGGCCCCGATTTCTGAAACAATACCCGTCCCTCCCGATCGCGGCCCCGACCTCTGAAACACTCCCCGTGATGCCCGACCATGGCCCCGATCTCTGAAACACCACCCCGTCCCTCCCGATCGTGGCCCCGATCTCTGAAACACTCCCTGTCCCTCCTGATCGTGGCACCGATATCTGAAACATTCCCCGTCCCTCCCGATCGCGGCCCCGATCTCTAAAACACTCCCCGTCCCTCCCGATCGTGGCCCCGATCTCTGAAACAATCACCGTCCCTCCCAATCGTGGCCCCGATCTCTGAAACACTCTCCGTCCCTCCCGATCGCGGCCCCGATCTCTGAAACAATCCCCATCCCTCCCGATCGCGGCCCCATCTCTGAAACACTCGCCGTCCCTCCCGATAGTGGTCGTGATTTCTGAAACACTCCCCGTCCTTCCCGATCGCGGCCCCGATCTCTGAAACACTCCGCGTCCCTCCCGATCACGGCCCCGATCTCTGAAACACTCCCCGTCCCTCCCAATCGTGGCCCCGATCTCTGAAACACTCCCCGTCCCTCCCGATCGCGGCCCTGATTTCTGAAACAATCCCCGTACCTCCCGATCGTGGCCCCGATCTCTAAAACACTCCCCGTCCCTCCCGATCATGGCCCCGATCTCTGAAACAATCCCCGTACCTCCCGATCGTGGCCCCGATCTCTGAAACACTCCCCGTCCCTCCCGATCGTGGCCTCGATATCTGAAACACTCCCCGGACTCTCCCGATCGCGGCCCCGATCTCTGAAGCAATTACCGTCCCTCCCGATCACGGCCCCGACCTCTGAAACACTCCCCTTGACGTCCGACCATGGCCCCGATCTCTGAAACACCCCCTGTCCCTCCCGATCGTGGCCCCGATCACTGAAACAATCCCCGTCCCTCCAGATCCTGGCCCCGATCTCTGAAACACTCCCCGTCCCTCCTGATTGTGGCCCCGATCTCTGAAACACTCCCCGTCCCTCCCGGTCGCGGCCCCGATCTCTAAAACATTCCCCGTCCCTCCCGATCGTGGCCCCAATCTCTGAAACACTCCCCGTCCCTCCCGATAATGGCCCCGATCTCTGAAACACTCTCCGTCCATCCTGATCATTGCCCCAATCTCTGAAACACTCCCCGTCCCTCCCGATCATGGCCCCAATCTCTGAAACACTCCCCGTCCCTCTTGATTGTGGCCCCGATCTCTGAAACATGCGCCGTCCAACCCGATCGCGGCCCCGATCTCTGAAACACGCCCCGTCCCTCCCGATCTTGGCCCCGATCTCTGAAACACTCCCCGTCCCTCCTGACCATGGCCCCGATCTCTGAAACACTCCCCGTCCCTCCCGATCGCGGCCCCGATCTCTGAAACACTCTCCGTCCCTCCCGATCACGGCCCCGATCTCTGAAACACTCCCCGTCCCTCCCGATCGTGGCCCCGATCTCTGAAACACGCCCCGTCCCTCTCGATCGTGGCCCCGATCTCTGAAACACTCCCCGTTCCTCTCGATCGCGGCCCGATCTCTGAAACAATTCCCGTCCGTCCCGATCGTGGCCCCGATCTCTGAAACAATTCCCGTCCCTCCCGATCTCGGCCCTGATCTCTGAAACGCTCCCCGTCCCTCCCGATCATGGCCCCGATTTCTGAAACAATTCCCGTCCCTCCCGATCGCGGCCCCGATCTCTGAAACACTCCCCGTCCGACCCGATCGAGGCCCCGATCTCTGAAACACTCCCCATCCCTCCCGATCGCGGCCCCGACCTCTGAAACACTTTCCGTCTCTCCCGATCACGGCCCCGATCTCTGAAACACTCCCCGTGACTCCCGATCTTGGCCCCGATCTCTGAAACACTCCCCGTCCCTCTCGATCGCGGCCCTGATCTCTGAAACACTCCCCGTCCCTCCTGATCACGGCCCCGAATTCAGAAAAAATTCCCGTCCCTCCTGATCGCGGCCCCGATCTCTGAAACACTCCCCGTCCCACCCGATCGAGGCCCCAATCTCTGAAACACTCCCCATCCCTCCCGATCTCGGCCCCGATCACTGAAACAATTCCCGTCCCTCCCGATCACGGCCCCGATCTCTGAAACACTCCCCGTCCCTCCTGATTGTGGCCCCGATCTCTGAAACACTCCCCGTCCCTCCCGATCGCGGCCCCGATCTCTAAAACACTCCCCGTCCATCCCGATCGTGGCCCCGATCTCTGAAACACTCCCCGTCTCTCCCGATCGCGGCCCCGATCTCTAAAACACTCCCCATCCCTCCTGATTGTGGCCCCGATCTCTGAAACACTCCCCGTCCCTCCCAATCGTGGCCCCGATCTCTGAAACACTCCCCCACCCTCCCGATCTTGGGCCCGATCTCTGAAACACTCCCCCACCCTCCCGATCGCGGCCCCGATCTCTGAAACACTCCCCCACACTCCCGATCGCGGCCCTGATCTCTGAAACAATCCCCGTGACTCTCGATCGTGGCCCCGATCTCTGAAACATGCCCCATCCATCCCGATCGTGGCTCCGATCTCTGAAACACTCCCCGTCCCTCCCAATCGCGGCCCTGATCTCTGAAACACTTCCCGTCCCTCCCGATCGTCGCCCCATCTCTGAAACACTCCCCCACCCTCCCGATCACGGCCCCGATCTCTGAACCACTCCCCGTCCCTCCCGATAGTGGCCGCGATTTCTGAAACACTCCCCGTCCCTCCTGATCGCGGCCCCGATCTCTGAAACACTCCCCGTTTTCCCGATCGCGCCCCCCATCTCTGAAACACTCCCCGTCCCTCCCGATCACGACCGTGATCTCTGAAACACTCCCCGTCCCTCCCGATCATGGCCCCGATCTCTGAAACACTCCCCGTCCCTCCCGATCACAGCCCCGATCTCTGAAACACTCCCCGTCCCTCCCGATCGTGGCCCCGATCTCTGAAACACTCCCCGTCCCTCCCAATCGTGGCCCCGATCTCTGAAACACTCCCCGTCCCTCCCGATCGCGGCCCTGATCTCTGAAACAATCCCCGTAGCTCCCGATCGTGGCCCCGATCTCTAAAACACTCCCCGTCCCTCCCGATCATGGCCCCGATCTCTGAAACAATCCCCGTACCTCCCGATCGTGGCCCCGATCTCTGAAACACTCCCCGTCCCTCCCGATCGTGGCCTCGATATCTGAAACACTCCCCGGACTCTCCCGATCGCGGCCCCGATCTCTGAAGCAATTACCGTCCCTCCCGATCACGGCCCCGACCTCTGAAACACTCCCCTTGACGTCCGACCATGGCCCCGATCTCTGAAACACCCCCTGTCCCTCCCGATCGTGGCCCCGATCACTGAAACAATCCCCGTCCCTCCAGATCCTGGCCCCGATCTCTGAAACACTCCCCGTCCCTCCTGATTGTGGCCCCGATCTCTGAAACACTCCCCGTCCCTCCCGGTCGCGGCCCCGATCTCTAAAACATTCCCCGTCCCTCCCGATCGTGGCCCCGATCACTGAAACAATCCCCGTCCCTCCAGATCCTGGCCCCGATCTCTGAAACACTCCCCGTCCCTCCCGATCGTGGCCCCAATCTCTGAAACACTCCCCGTCCCTCCCGATAATGGCCCCGATCTCTGAAACACTCTCCGTCCATCCCGATCATGGCCCCAATCTCTGAAACACTCCCCGTCCCTCTTGATTGTGGCCCCGATCTCTGAAACATGCGCCGTCCAACCCGATCGCGGCCCCGATCTCTGAAACACGCCCCGTCCCTCCCGATCTTGGCCCCGATCTCTGAAACACTCCCCGTCCCTCCTGACCATGGCCCCGATCTCTGAAACACTCCCCGTCCCTCTCGATCGTGGCCCCGATCTCTGAAATGCTCCCCGTCCCTCCCGATCGCGGCCCCGATCTCTGAAACACTCTCCGTCCCTCCCGATCACGGCCCCGATCTCTGAAACACTCCCCGTCCCTCCCAATCGTGGCCCCGATCTCTGAAACACGCCCCGTCCCTCTTGATCATGGCCCCGATCTCTGAAACACTCCCCGTCCCTCCCGATCATGGCCCCGATCTCTGAAACACTCCCCATCCCTCCCAATCGTGGCCCCGATCTCTGAAACACACCCCGTCCCTCTTGATCATGGCCCCGATCTCTGAAGCACACCCCGTCCCTCTTGATCATGGCCCCGATCTCTGAAACACACCCCGTCCCTCTCGATCGCGGCCCGATCTCTGAAACAATTCCTGTCCATCCCGATCGTGGCCCCGATCACGGAAACAATTCCCGTCCCTCCCGATCTCGGCCCTGATCTCTGAAACGCTCCCCGTCCCTCCTGATCGTGGCCCCGATCTCTGAAACGCTCCCCGTCCCGCCCGATCATGGCCCCGATCTCTGAAACACTTCCCGTCCCTCCCAATCGTGGCCCCGATCTCTGAAACACTGCCCGTTCCTCCTGATCACGGCCCCGATCTCTGAAACAGTCCCCGTCCCTCCCGATCGTGTCCCCGATCTCTGAAACACTCCCCGTCCCTCCCGATCGTTGCCCCGATTTCTGCAACACTCCCCATCCCTCCCGATCGTGGCCCCGATCTCTGAAACACTCCCCGTCCCTCCCGATCGAGGCTCCGATCTCCGAAACACTCCCCGGCCCTCCCGAACGCGGCCCCGATCTCCCAAACACTCCCCGTCCCTCCCGATCGCGGCCCCGATTTCTGAAACAATACCCGTCCCTCCCGATCGCGGCCCCGACCTCTGAAACACTCCCCGTGATGCCCGACCATGGTCCCGATCTCTGAAACACCACCCCGTCCCTCCCGATCGTGGCCCCGATCTCTGAAACACTCCCTGTCCCTCCTGATCGTGGCACCGATATCTGAAACATTCCCCGTCCCTCCCGATCGCGGCCCCGATCTCTAAAACACTCCCCGTCCCTCCCGATCGTGGCCCCGATCTCTGAAACAATCACCGTCCCTCCCAATCGTGGCCCCGATCTCTGAAACACTCTCCGTCCCTCCCGATCGCGGCCCCGATCTCTGAAACAATCCCCATCCCTCCCGATCGCGGCCCCATCTCTGAAACACTCGCCGTCCCTCCCGATAGTGGTCGTGATTTCTGAAACACTCCCCGTCCTTCCCGATCGCGGCCCCGATCTCTGAAACACTCCGCGTCCCTCCCGATCACGGCCCCGATCTCTGAAACACTCCCCGTCCCTCCCAATCGTGGCCCCGATCTCTGAAACACTCCCCGTCCCTCCCGATCGCGGCCCTGATCTCTGAAACAATCCCCGTACCTCCCGATCGTGGCCCCGATCTCTAAAACACTCCCCGTCCCTCCCGATCATGGCCCCGATCTCTGAAACAATCCCCGTACCTCCCGATCGTGGCCCCGATCTCTGAAACACTCCCCGTCCCTCCCGATCGTGGCCTCGATATCTGAAACACTCCCCGGACTCTCCCGATCGCGGCCCCGATCTCTGAAGCAATTACCGTCCCTCCCGATCACGGCCCCGACCTCTGAAACACTCCCCTTGACGTCCGACCATGGCCCCGATCTCTGAAACACCCCCTGTCCCTCCCGATCGTGGCCCCGATCACTGAAACAATCCCCGTCCCTCCAGATCCTGGCCCCGATCTCTGAAACACTCCCCGTCCCTCCTGATTGTGGCCCCGATCTCTGAAACACTCCCCGTCCCTCCCGGTCGCGGCCCCGATCTCTAAAACATTCCCCGTCCCTCCCGATCGTGGCCCCAATCTCTGAAACACTCCCCGTCCCTCCCGATAATGGCCCCGATCTCTGAAACACTCTCCGTCCATCCTGATCATTGCCCCAATCTCTGAAACACTCCCCGTCCCTCCCGATCATGGCCCCAATCTCTGAAACACTCCCCGTCCCTCTTGATTGTGGCCCCGATCTCTGAAACATGCGCCGTCCAACCCGATCGCGGCCCCGATCTCTGAAACACGCCCCGTCCCTCCCGATCTTGGCCCCGATCTCTGAAACACTCCCCGTCCCTCCTGACCATGGCCCCGATCTCTGAAACACTCCCCGTCCCTCCCGATCGCGGCCCCGATCTCTGAAACACTCTCCGTCCCTCCCGATCACGGCCCCGATCTCTGAAACACTCCCCGTCCCTCCCGATCGTGGCCCCGATCTCTGAAACACGCCCCGTCCCTCTCGATCGTGGCCCCGATCTCTGAAACACTCCCCGTTCCTCTCGATCGCGGCCCGATCTCTGAAACAATTCCCGTCCGTCCCGATCGTGGCCCCGATCTCTGAAACAATTCCCGTCCCTCCCGATCTCGGCCCTGATCTCTGAAACGCTCCCCGTCCCTCCCGATCATGGCCCCGATTTCTGAAACAATTCCCGTCCCTCCCGATCGCGGCCCCGATCTCTGAAACACTCCCCGTCCGACCCGATCGAGGCCCCGATCTCTGAAACACTCCCCATCCCTCCCGATCGCGGCCCCGACCTCTGAAACACTTTCCGTCTCTCCCGATCACGGCCCCGATCTCTGAAACACTCCCCGTGACTCCCGATCTTGGCCCCGATCTCTGAAACACTCCCCGTCCCTCTCGATCGCGGCCCTGATCTCTGAAACACTCCCCGTCCCTCCTGATCACGGCCCCGAATTCAGAAAAAATTCCCGTCCCTCCTGATCGCGGCCCCGATCTCTGAAACACTCCCCGTCCCACCCGATTGAGGCCCCAATCTCTGAAACACTCCCCATCCCTCCCGATCTCGGCCCCGATCACTGAAACAATTCCCGTCCCTCCCGATCACGGCCCCGATCTCTGAAACACTCCCCGTCCCTCCTGATTGTGGCCCCGATCTCTGAAACACTCCCCGTCCCTCCCGATCGCGGCCCCGATCTCTAAAACACTCCCCGTCCATCCCGATCGTGGCCCCGATCTCTGAAACACTCCCCGTCTCTCCCGATCGCGGCCCCGATCTCTAAAACACTCCCCATCCCTCCTGATTGTGGCCCCGATCTCTGAAACACTCCCCGTCCCTCCCAATCGTGGCCCCGATCTCTGAAACACTCCCCCACCCTCCCGATCTTGGGCCCGATCTCTGAAACACTCCCCCACCCTCCCGATCGCGGCCCCGATCTCTGAAACACTCCCCCACACTCCCGATCGCGGCCCTGATCTCTGAAACACTCCCCGTGACTCTCGATCGTGGCCCCGATCTCTGAAACATGCCCCATCCATCCCGATCGTGGCTCCGATCTCTGAAACACTCCCCGTCCCTCCCAATCGCGGCCCTGATCTCTGAAACACTTCCCGTCCCTCCCGATCGTCGCCCCATCTCTGAAACACTCCCCCACCCTCCCGATCGCGGCCCCGATCTCTGAACCACTCCCCGTCCCTCCCGATAGTGGCCGCGATTTCTGAAACACTCCCCGTCCCTCCTGATCGCGGCCCCGATCTCTGAAACACTCCCCGTTTTCCCGATCGCGCCCCCCATCTCTGAAACACTCCCCGTCCCTCCCGATCACGACCGTGATCTCTGAAACACTCCCCGTCCCTCCCGATCATGGCCCCGATCTCTGAAACACTCCCCGTCCCTCCCGATCACAGCCCCGATCTCTGAAACACTCCCCGTCCCTCCCGATCGTGGCCCCGATCTCTGAAACACTCCCCGTCCCTCCCGATCGTGGCCCCGATCTCTGAAACACTCCCCGTCCCTCCCGATCGCGGCCCTGATCTCTGGAACAATCCCCGTACCTCCCGATCGTGGCCCCGATCTCTAAAACACTCCCCGTCCCTCCCGATAATGGCCCCGATCTCTGAAACACTCCCCGTCCCTCCTGATCGCGGCCCCGATCTCTGAAACACTCCCCGTCCCTCCTGATCACGGCCCCGATCTCTGAAACACTCGCCATCCCTCTCGATCGCGGCCCCGATATCTGACACACGACCCGTCCCTCCCGATCGCGGCCCCGATCTCTAAAACAATCCCCGTCCCTCCTGATTGCGGCCCCGATCTCTGAAACACTCCCCGTCCCTCCCGATCACGGCCCCGATCTCTGAAACACTCGCCATCCCTCTCGATCGTGGCCCCGATCTCTGAAACACTCCCCGTCCCTCCCGATCACGGCCCCGATCTCTGAAACACTCCCCGTCCCTCCCGATCACGGCCCCGATCTCTGAAACACTCGCCATCCCTCTCGATCGCGGCCCCGACCTCTGAAACACTCCCTGAACCCTCCCGATCGCGGCCCCGATCTCTGAAGCAATTCCCGTCCCTCCCGATCACGGCCCCGATTTCTGAGACACCCCCTGTCCCTCCCGATCGTGGCCCCGATCACTGAAACAATCCCCGTCCCTCCCGATCCTGGCCCCGATTTCTGAGACACCCCCTGTCCCTCCCGATAGTGGCCGCGATTTCTGAAACACTCCCCGTCCCTCCCGATCGAGGCCCTGATCTCTGAAACACTCCCCGTCCCTCCCGATCGCGGCCCCGATCTCTGAAACACTCCCCGTCCTTCCCGATCACGGCGCTGATCTCTGAAACACTCCCCGTCCCTCCCGATCGTGGCCCCGATCTCTGAAACACTCCCCGTCCCTCCCGATCGCGGCCCTGATCTCTAAAACACTCCCCGTCCCTCCCGATCGTTGCCCCGGTCTCTGAAACACTCCCCGTCCCTCCCGAGCTTGGCCCTGATCTCTGAAACACTCCCCGTCCCTCCCGATCACGGCCCCGATCTCTGAAACACTCCCCGTCCCTCCCGATCACGGCCCCGATCTCTGAAACACTCCCCGTCCCTCCCGATCGTGGCCCCGATCTCTGAAACAATCCCCGTCCTTCCCGATCGCGGCCCCGATCTCTGAAACACTCGCCATCCCTCTCGATCACGGCCCCGATCTCTGAAACACTCTCCGTCCCTCCTGATTGTGGCCCCGATCTCTGAAACACTCCCCGTCCCTCCCGGTCGCGGCCCCGATCTCTAAAACATTCCCTGTCCCTCCCGATCGTGGCCCCGATCTCTGAAACACTCCCCGTCCCTCCCGGTCGCGGCCCCGATCTCTAAAACATTCCCTGTCCCTCCCGATCATGGCCCCAATCTCTGAAACACTCCTCGTCCCTCTTGATTGTGGCCCCGATCTCTGAAACATGCGCCGTCCAACCCGATTGCGGCCCCGATCTCTGAAACACTCCCCGGCCCTCCCGATCTTGGCCACGATCTCTGAAACACTTCCCGTCCCTTCTGATCATGGCCCCGATCTCTGAAACACTCCCCGTCCCTCTCGATCGTGGCCCCGATCTCTGAAATACTCCCCGTCCCTCCCGATCGTGGCCCCGATCTCTGAAACACTCTCCGTCCCTCCCGATCGTGGCCCCGATCTCTGAAACACTCCCCGTTCCTCTCGATCGCGGCCCGATCTCTGAAACAATTCCTGTCCGTCCCGATCGTGGCCCCGATCTCTGAAACAATCCCCGTGCCTCCCGATCGTGGCCCCGATCTCTGAAACACTCTCCGTCCCTCCCGATCGAGGCCCCGATCTCTGAAACACTCCCCGTCCCACCCGATCGAGGCCCCGATTTCTGAAACACTCCCCGTCCCACCCGATCGAGGCCCCGATCTCTGAAACACTCCCCGTCCCACCCGATCGAGGCCCCGATCTCTGAAACACTCCCCGTCCCTCCCGATCGTGGCCCCAATCTCTGAAACAATCCCCGTCCCTCCCAATCATGGCCCCGATCTCTGAAACACTCCCCGTCCCTCCCCATTTTGGCCCTGATCTTTGAAACACTCCCCGTCCCTCCCGATCGTGGCCCCAATCTCTGAAACAATCCCCGTCCCTCCCGATCATGGCCCCGATTTCTGAAACAATTCCCGTCCCTCCCGATCGCGGCCCCGATCTCTGAAACACTCCCCGTCCGACCCGATCGAGGCCCCGATCTCTGAAACACTCCCCATCCCTCCCGATCGCGGCCCCGACCTCTGAAACACTTTCCGTCTCTCCCGATCACGGCCCCGATCTCTGAAACACTCCCCGTGACTCCCGATCTTGGCCCCGATCTCTGAAACACTCCCCGTCCCTCTCGATCGCGGCCCTGATCTCTGAAACACTCCCCGTCCCTCCTGATCACGGCCCCGAATTCAGAAAAAATTCCCGTCCCTCCTGATCGCGGCCCCGATCTCTGAAACACTCCCCGTCCCACCCGATCGAGGCCCCAATCTCTGAAACACTCCCCATCCCTCCCGATCTCGGCCCCGATCACTGAAACAATTCCCATCCCTCCCGATCACGGCCCCGATCTCTGAAACACTCCCCGTCCCTCCTGATTGTGGCCCCGATCTCTGAAACACTCCCCGTCCCTCCCGATCGCGGCCCCGATCTCTAAAACACTCCCCGTCCATCCCGATCGTGGCCCCGATCTCTGAAACACTCCCCGTCTCTCCCGATCACGGCCCCGATCTCTAAAACACTCCCCATCCCTCCTGATTGTGGCCCCGATCTCTGAAACACTCCCCGTCCCTCCCAATCGTGGCCCCGATCTCTGAAACACTCCCCCACCCTCCCGATCTTGGGCCCGATCTCTGAAACACTCCCCCACCCTCCCGATCGCGGCCCCGATCTCTGAAACACTCCCCCACACTCCCGATCGCGGCCCTGATCTCTGAAACACTCCCCGTGACTCTCGATCGTGGCCCCGATCTCTGAAACATGCCCCGTCCATCCCGATCGTGGCTCCGATCTCTGAAACACTCCCCGTCCCTCCCAATCGCGGCCCTGATCTCTGAAACACTTCCCGTCCCTCCCGATCGTCGCCCCATCTCTGAAACACTCCCCCACCCTCCCGATCGCGGCCCCGATCTCTGAACCACTCCCCGTCCCTCCCGATAGTGGCCGCGATTTCTGAAACACTCCCCGTCCCTCCTGATCGCGGCCCCGATCTCTGAAACACTCCCCGTTTTCCCGATCGCGCCCCCCATCTCTGAAACACTCCCCGTCCCTCCCGATCACGACCGTGATCTCTGAAACACTCCCCGTCCCTCCCGATCATGGCCCCGATCTCTGAAACACTCCCCGTCCCTCCCGATCACAGCCCCGATCTCTGAAACACTCCCCGTCCCTCCCGATCGTGGCCCCGATCTCTGAAACACTCCCCGTCCCTCCCGATCACGACCGTGATCTCTGAAACACTCCCCGTCCCTCCCGATCGTGGCCCCGATCTCTGAAACACTCCCCGTCCCTCCCGATCGCGGCCCTGATCTCTAAAACACTCCCCGTCCCTCCCGATAATGGCCCCGATCTCTGAAACACTCCCCGTCCCTCCTGATCGCGGCCCCGATCTCTGAAACACTCCCCGTCCCTCCTGATCACGGCCCCGATCTCTGAAACACTCGCCATCCCTCTCGATCGCGGCCCCGATATCTGACACACGACCCGTCCCTCCCGATCGCGGCCCCGATCTCTAAAACAATCCCCGTCCCTCCTGATTGCAGCCCCGATCTCTGAAACACTCCCCGTCCCTCCCGATCACGGCCCCGATCTCTGAAACACTCGCCATCCCTCTCGATCGTGGCCCCGATCTCTGAAACACTCCCCGTCCCTCCCGATCACGGCCCCGATCTCTGAAACACTCCCCGTCCCTCCCGATCACGGCCCCGATCTCTGAAACACTCGCCATCCCTCTCGATCGCGGCCCCGACCTCTGAAACACTCCCTGAACCCTCCCGATCGCGGCCCCGATCTCTGAAGCAATTCCCGTCCCTCCCGATCACGGCCCCGATTTCTGAGACACCCCCTGTCCCTCCCGATCGTGGCCCCGATCACTGAAACAATCCCCGTCCCTCCCGATCCTGGTCCCGATTTCTGAGACACCCCCTGTCCCTCCCGATAGTGGCCGCGATTTCTGAAACACTCCCCGTCCCTCCCGATCGAGGCCCTGATCTCTGAAACACTCCCCGTCCCTCCCGATCGCGGCCCCGATCTCTGAAACACTCCCCGTCCTTCCCGATCACGGCGCTGATCTCTGAAACACTCCCCGTCCCTCCCGATCGTGGCCCCCATCTCTGAAACACTCCCCGTCCCTCCCGATCGCGGCCCTGATCTCTAAAACACTCCCCGTCCCTCCCGATCGTTGCCCCGGTCTCTGAAACACTCCCCGTCCCTCCCGAGCTTGGCCCTGATCTCTGAAACACTCCCCGTCCCTCCCGATCACGGCCCCGATCTCTGAAACACTCCCCGTCCCTCCCGATCACGGCCCCGATCTCTGAAACACTCCCCGTCCCTCCCGATCGTGGCCCCGATCTCTGAAACAATCCCCGTCCTTCCCGATCGCGGCCCCGATCTCTGAAACACTCGCCATCCCTCTCGATCACGGCCCCTGTTAAGTATGTGTATTGTATTGAACAATTAACACAAAGACTTAAACGTATAACTCAAACAGGTCTTTACTGGTTGGAGGTAGGGACTATACATAGGTCTTTACTTCATGCCCACAGGCGGGAACTGAGGGGAATCAATACCCACAGTACTATTTATACCCCTATGGCCAGGAGTGGTACTGCGTATCACTACGCCCAACAAGTAGTGCAGTCCTGTCCATAGGTTCAAAGTAGCACACATATTACATACACAACATTCCTCCCTTCCTAACTTTACAGTCATCTCCCCATTTAACATAACGTAATAACATATATACATATATAACTTCAGGTTTACATAACAGAATAACATAGATACATAGATAACTTCATGTCAAAACAGATCACAGATTCAGTCTCTGCGGAAAACAGTTCACAGATTCAATCTCTGTGGTGTAGTCGGTTCACGTTGCTAGAGTGACTCATTCAATAGCCCTTCCATGGATTTAACAGTTTGAACTTCCGAACTGAATTGGCTCCGTTCGGAGGGACCACGTGTGTGATCTGGTAGAGGTGATAATGGTTCAGATGGGTCATCTTCTGTTTTTACTTTTCCTTTTCTGCTTCTTGGAGACTCTCTGGGCTCCATTGTCAGCTGCCACAGCTGCCAGCTGCATGCGCAGTTCCTCCTTCTCTTCCTCCTGTTTCCGTCGTAGAGCCAGCTTCTCCCGATGTTCCGTAGACTTTTGGTGCTCCTCCATGATTTCTGCACTTTGGGAGTCGAAGTTACAAGCTGGGCAGGACAGGACATCGTAATATTCGGTGTCGTCCTGAGCTAGACCAGTGAGAGGGTCGTCTATTTCCTCCATACCTAGCTGGACGTTAGCCAGCTCTTGTTCCAAATCCAGACATCTTTCCTGAAGAGACTTCTTCATGTGTACCTCTGCATCCAGCTTTTTCTGGGCTTTCAGCAAGTCGTTTACTAGTGACCTCATTTGTGATTTTAATACTTCAACTTCCTTTGGAGATTGATTGATCGGACTATGCAATCCCTCTACCGGAGCAGCTGTTTCAGCGGTCTGTTGTTCTACGTTGACGTGAGTCAGCGTACTTTTGGCATCCAAGGGCTGCTCTGTTGCAGTCATCTCAGTCTGTGTTGCCACCTCAGCTCTTCCAATAACCTTTGAGAGCTCCGAACCCCTTTCGTTTGAATATTGAAGTTCATGTTCAAGTTTTTCCCATTTCAGAGTCCTGTCCTTCAGCATATGCAGGAGTTGGCTGACCGTTAACTCCTCTGACATCAGACGTTTTGTGTGCTCCTGCTCCATTTTCTCCATCAGCTGCTTCTGTTGTCTTTCCAGATTCTCCAACTCTATATCAAAGAACTCTTTCGTTGCATTCAACTCTTGCTCAAAACGGCGAAGCATTTGTTCTAATTGCTGTTGTAGTTTGAAATGGAGTTGAGTTCGAGCCCGGTGTCCCTCAGAAATGGGCACATCAGTAGACTTGCCAGACTCAGAATCCACAGTTAAACTATGTTGTTGTTGCTCAGTGGAATTCTGTGCTGAAACTTTGTCTTTTGCACCTGAGTTGGGCTTACCATCATCCGTTCCAGAGTCTGGGCCGACTATCTTCACCGAGTTCTCACTCGTTATTGTTTGTAGGAAATGCCAGTCCATATTCATTTTCCTAATCCACTCCCGTCCTAGTAGTGGAGGACCTCCTTCAGATATCACATATAAGTCCATTATTTGACTGTCTTCGCCCTTGTGGGCCACTGCAACCTCTATTTTCCCGATGGGGTACACTCTTTGCCCCGTGTATGTTTTCAATATAATCCCCGTATCCTGTAGGGGAATATGTTGGAATAACTTTCCGTAATCTTTCTTATTTATGACCGTCAATGCCGATCCAGTGTCCAATTCCAGTTTTACTTGGACTCCTTCTATCTGAAGAGTGACCCAAATTGTCTGGAGGTCTGCACCCTTACCAGCGTTGAGTACTCTTAAGCTAGCCAGTTCATTACAGCTTAAGCTAGCCAGTTCATTACTGCTAGCGTCTGAATCGGACTCCTGTTCGGTCACCTTGTGTACCTTTGCGTATTTTCCTTGCGGTGACTTCTTGTTGCTGGTCTTCTTCCCTGACCTGCATACTCTAGCTATATGTCCAAGCCTACCACAAGTTCTACATTCTTGGTTTTTAAACCAACACTGGTTCTGATCATGCGTTGTCTTTCCACAACGATAACATTTGCCAGAACTCACACCCAATTTGTGTGCACTGAGCTCCGGTGACCGTAGCTGCATTACTGCCGTGCCTCTCGCTGCGGCTTCGTGTGCTGCTGCCATAGTGACCGCCTTCTCAAGCGTCAGCTCATTCTCCTCGAGCAGTCGCTTTTGTGTATCCTGTTTAAATAAACCACACACAAATTTGTCTCGTAGTGCATCTGTCAATCCCGTTCCAAACTGGCAATATTTCGCTAATTTACGCAATTCCAGCAAATATTCAGCATTGCTTTCATGCTGTAGCTGCCTTCTGTCGTAAAATTTAAATCGTTCCGCTAGCATCAGCGGCGTGGGGTTTAGATGATCTTTCAGGACAGTAACAATCTCATCGAACGTCTTATCCGCCGGGTCATCTGGTGATAACAGGTGTTTCAATTGCCCGTACGTCTTCGCACCCATTAAATTTAATAATGTTAGAGCTTTATCTTGGTCACGAATTTTATTGGCCTTACAATAATTTTTTACTCTTTCAACATATATGGCCCAATCTTCGAGGTCACTATCAAAGGTGCTAATATTCCCGTGTTTAGGCATTGTAGATTTGCAATTTCTCAGATTTTATTTTCTTTACTTGTTATCAAAGATGGCGGCTTCCCGCTCTTGCCGTCGTCCTCCGCCCACAAAATGGCGGTTTTCCCGCGCTTGGCGGTCTTCACCCGTCCCCCGACGCCGTCTCCCTTCAGCCCTCGAGTGCGGCCCTTATCTTCGCCGCGATCGATAGCCCGCGCTGTGCACCGCGACTCTCGCACCTTGAGCTTCTGCAGCCGCCGCGCCTTTCAGTCCGAGTGCGGCTCTTATCTTTGGTCCCGATCGCTGGCCCGGCTGCGCCCCTCACTTCAAAGCGGCCCGGCCCTTATCTGCCGATCGCTATCGCCCTACCTCTCTCTCTTCCCCAGTCCTGTCTTTACTCCGGTTCACAAGCTGATGGAGGCTTCAGGGTCCTAATGCCTGTATCTTCCATTCGCTGGAAGCTGTCAGGATTTCTGCTGCCCTTCAGTTTTGAGTGGGGTGTTGAGGATTGAAACCTCTCTTCAACGTCCTGTCTTTGGACGAAGCCGCCTGGAATAACTGCCGCAGGGTAAGAGCCTGACTCGTCGCCAGTGTTAAGTATGTGTATTGTATTGAACAATTAACACAAAGACTTAAACGTATAACTCAAACAGGTCTTTACTGGTTGGAGGTAGGGACTATACATAGGTCTTTACTTCATGCCCACAGGCGGGAACTGAGGGGAATCAATACCCACAGTACTATTTATACCCCTATGGCCAGGAGTGGTACTGCGTATCACTACGCCCAACAAGTAGTGCAGTCCTGTCCATAGGTTCAAAGTAGCACACATATTACATACACAACAGCCCCGATCTCTGAAACACTCTCCGTCCCTCCTGATTGTGGCCCCGATCTCTGAAACACTCCCCGTCCCTCCCGGTCGCGGCCCCGATCTCTAAAACATTCCCTGTCCCTCCCGATCGTGGCCCCAATCTCTGAAACAATCCCCGTCCCTTCCGGTCGCGGCCCCGATCTCTGAAACACTCCCCGTCCCTCCCGGTCGCGGCCCCGATCTCAAAAACATTCCCTGTCCCTCCCGATCATGGCCCCAATCTCTGAAACACTCCTCGTCCCTCTTGATTGTGGCCCCGATCTCTGAAACATGCGCCGTCCAACCCGATTGCGGCCCCGATCTCTGAAACACTCCCCGGCCCTCCCGATCTTGGCCCCGATCTCTGAAACACTTCCCGTCCCTTCTGATCATGGCCCCGATCTCTGAAACACTCCCCGTCCCTCTCGATCGTGGCCCCGATCTCTGAAATACTCCCCGTCCCTCCCGATCGTGGCCCCGATCTCTGAAACACTCTCCGTCCCTCCCGATCGTGGCCCCGATCTCTGAAACACTCCCCGTTCCTCTCGATCGCGGCCCGATCTCTGAAACAATTCCTGTCCGTCCCGATCGTGGCCCCGATCTCTGAAACAATCCCCGTGCCTCCCGATCGTGGCCCCGATCTCTGAAACACTCTCCGTCCCTCCCGATCGAGGCCCCGATCTCTGAAACACTCCCCGTCCCACCCGATCGAGGCCCCGATTTCTGAAACACTCCCCGTCCCACCCGATCGAGGCCCCGATCTCTGAAACACTCCCCGTCCCACTCGATCGAGGCCCCGATCTCTGAAACACTCCCCGTCCCTCCCGATCGTGGCCCCAATCTCTGAAACAATCCCCGTCCCTCCCGATCATGGCCCCGATCTCTGAAACACTCCCCGTCCCTCCCCATCTTGGCCCCGATCTTTGAAACACTCCCCGTCCCTCCCAATCGTGGCCCCAATCTCTGAAACAATCCCCGTCCCTCCCGATCATGGCCCCGATCTCTGAAACACTCCCCGTCCCTCCCCATCGTGGCCCCGATCTCTGAAACACTCACCGTGACTCTCGATCACGGCCCCGATCTCTGAAACACTGCTCGCCCTCCCAATCGCGGCCCCGATTTCTAAAACACTGCCTGTCCCTCCCAATCGCGGCCCCGATCTCTGAAACACACCCCGTCCCTCCCGAACACGGCCCCGATCTCTGAAACACCCTCCGTCCCTCCCGATCATGGCCCCGATCTCTGAAACAGTCCCCGTCCCTCCCGATTGTGGCCCCGACCTCTGAAACACTCCCCGTGACTCTCGATCGTGGCCCCGATCTCCGAAACACTCCCCGTCCCTCCCGATCTCGGCCCCGAACTCTGAAACAATTCCCGTCCCTCCCGATCGTGGCCCCGATCTCTGAAACACTCCCCGTCCCTCCCGATCGCGGCCCTGATCTCTAAAACACTCCCCGTCCCTCCCGATCGTTGCCCCGGTCTCTGAAACACTCCCCGTCCCTCCCGAGCTTGGCCCTGATCTCTGAAACACTCCCCGTCCCTCCCGATCACGGCCCCGATCTCTGAAACACTCCCCGTCCCTCCCGATCACGGCCCCGATCTCTGAAACACTCCCCGTCCCTCCCGATCGTGGCCCCGATCTCTGAAACAATCCCCGTCCTTCCCGATCGCGGCCCCGATCTCTGAAACACTCGCCATCCCTCTCGATCACGGCCCCTGTTAAGTATGTGTATTGTATTGAACAATTAACACAAAGACTTAAACGTATAACTCAAACAGGTCTTTACTGGTTGGAGGTAGGGACTATACATAGGTCTTTACTTCATGCCCACAGGCGGGAACTGAGGGGAATCAATACCCACAGTACTATTTATACCCCTATGGCCAGGAGTGGTACTGCGTATCACTACGCCCAACAAGTAGTGCAGTCCTGTCCATAGGTTCAAAGTAGCACACATATTACATACACAACATTCCTCCCTTCCTAACTTTACAGTCATCTCCCCATTTAACATAACGTAATAACATATATACATATATAACTTCAGGTTTACATAACAGAATAACATAGATACATAGATAACTTCATGTCAAAACAGATCACAGATTCAGTCTCTGCGGAAAACAGTTCACAGATTCAATCTCTGTGGTGTAGTCGGTTCACGTTGCTAGAGTGACTCATTCAATAGCCCTTCCATGGATTTAACAGTTTGAACTTCCGAACTGAATTGGCTCCGTTCGGAGGGACCACGTGTGTGATCTGGTAGAGGTGATAATGGTTCAGATGGGTCATCTTCTGTTTTTACTTTTCCTTTTCTGCTTCTTGGAGACTCTCTGGGCTCCATTGTCAGCTGCCACAGCTGCCAGCTGCATGCGCAGTTCCTCCTTCTCTTCCTCCTGTTTCCGTCGTAGAGCCAGCTTCTCCCGATGTTCCGTAGACTTTTGGTGCTCCTCCATGATTTCTGCACTTTGGGAGTCGAAGTTACAAGCTGGGCAGGACAGGACATCGTAATATTCGGTGTCGTCCTGAGCTAGACCAGTGAGAGGGTCGTCTATTTCCTCCATACCTAGCTGGACGTTAGCCAGCTCTTGTTCCAAATCCAGACATCTTTCCTGAAGAGACTTCTTCATGTGTACCTCTGCATCCAGCTTTTTC
The DNA here is from genome assembly GCF_052327205.1 of Somniosus microcephalus. Classification (NCBI taxonomy): domain Eukaryota; kingdom Metazoa; phylum Chordata; class Chondrichthyes; order Squaliformes; family Somniosidae; genus Somniosus; species Somniosus microcephalus. Next base: position 182,342,036 of record NC_140989.1, read on the forward strand.
TGGGCTTTCAGCAAGTCGTTTACTAGTGACCTCATTTGTGATTTTAATACTTCAACTTCCTTTGGAGATTGATTGATCGGACTATGCAATCCCTCTACCGGAGCAGCTGTTTCAGCGGTCTGTTGTTCTACGTTGACGTGAGTCAGCGTACTTTTGGCATCCAAGGGCTGCTCTGTTGCAGTCATCTCAGTCTGTGTTGCCACCTCAGCTCTTCCAATAACCTTTGAGAGCTCCGAACCCCTTTCGTTTGAATATTGAAGTTCATGTTCAAGTTTTTCCCATTTCAGAGTCCTGTCCTTCAGCATATGCAGGAGTTGGCTGACCGTTAACTCCTCTGACATCAGACGTTTTGTGTGCTCCTGCTCCATTTTCTCCATCAGCTGCTTCTGTTGTCTTTCCAGATTCTCCAACTCTATATCAAAGAACTCTTTCGTTGCATTCAACTCTTGCTCAAAACGGCGAAGCATTTGTTCTAATTGCTGTTGTAGTTTGAAATGGAGTTGAGTTCGAGCCCGGTGTCCCTCAGAAATGGGCACATCAGTAGACTTGCCAGACTCAGAATCCACAGTTAAACTATGTTGTTGTTGCTCAGTGGAATTCTGTGCTGAAACTTTGTCTTTTGCACCTGAGTTGGGCTTACCATCATCCGTTCCAGAGTCTGGGCCGACTATCTTCACCGAGTTCTCACTCGTTATTGTTTGTAGGAAATGCCAGTCCATATTCATTTTCCTAATCCACTCCCGTCCTAGTAGTGGAGGACCTCCTTCAGATATCACATATAAGTCCATTATTTGACTGTCTTCGCCCTTGTGGGCCACTGCAACCTCTATTTTCCCGATGGGGTACACTCTTTGCCCCGTGTATGTTTTCAATATAATCCCCGTATCCTGTAGGGGAATATGTTGGAATAACTTTCCGTAATCTTTCTTATTTATGACCGTCAATGCCGATCCAGTGTCCAATTCCAGTTTTACTTGGACTCCTTCTATCTGAAGAGTGACCCAAATTGTCTGGAGGTCTGCACCCTTACCAGCGTTGAGTACTCTTAAGCTAGCCAGTTCATTACAGCTTAAGCTAGCCAGTTCATTACTGCTAGCGTCTGAATCGGACTCCTGTTCGGTCACCTTGTGTACCTTTGCGTATTTTCCTTGCGGTGACTTCTTGTTGCTGGTCTTCTTCCCTGACCTGCATACTCTAGCTATATGTCCAAGCCTACCACAAGTTCTACATTCTTGGTTTTTAAACCAACACTGGTTCTGATCATGCGTTGTCTTTCCACAACGATAACATTTGCCAGAACTCACACCCAATTTGTGTGCACTGAGCTCCGGTGACCGTAGCTGCATTACTGCCGTGCCTCTTGCTGCGGCTTCGTGTGCTGCTGCCATAGTGACCGCCTTCTCAAGCGTCAGCTCATTCTCCTCGAGCAGTCGCTTTTGTGTATCCTGTTTAAATAAACCACACACAAATTTGTCTCGTAGTGCATCTGTCAATCCCGTTCCAAACTGGCAATATTTCGCTAATTTACGCAATTCCAGCAAATATTCAGCATTGCTTTCATGCTGTAGCTGCCTTCTGTCGTAAAATTTAAATCGTTCCGCTAGCATCAGCGGCGTGGGGTTTAGATGATCTTTCAGGACAGTAACAATCTCATCGAACGTCTTATCCGCCGGGTCATCTGGTGATAACAGGTGTTTCAATTGCCCGTACGTCTTCGCACCCATTAAATTTAATAATGTTAGAGCTTTATCTTGGTCACGAATTTTATTGGCCTTACAATAATTTTTTACTCTTTCAACATATATGGCCCAATCTTCGAGGTCACTATCAAAGGTGCTAATATTCCCGTGTTTAGGCATTGTAGATTTGCAATTTCTCAGATTTTATTTTCTTTACTTGTTATCAAAGATGGCGGCTTCCCGCTCTTGCCGTCGTCCTCCGCCCACAAAATGGCGGTTTTCCCGCGCTTGGCGGTCTTCACCCGTCCCCCGACGCCGTCTCCCTTCAGCCCTCGAGTGCGGCCCTTATCTTCGCCGCGATCGATAGCCCGCGCTGTGCACCGCGACTCTCGCACCTTGAGCTTCTGCAGCCGCCGCGCCTTTCAGTCCGAGTGCGGCTCTTATCTTTGGTCCCGATCGCTGGCCCGGCTGCGCCCCTCACTTCAAAGCGGCCCGGCCCTTATCTGCCGATCGCTATCGCCCTACCTCTCTCTCTTCCCCAGTCCTGTCTTTACTCCGGTTCACAAGCTGATGGAGGCTTCAGGGTCCTAATGCCTGTATCTTCCATTCGCTGGAAGCTGTCAGGATTTCTGCTGCCCTTCAGTTTTGAGTGGGGTGTTGAGGATTGAAACCTCTCTTCAACGTCCTGTCTTTGGACGAAGCCGCCTGGAATAACTGCCGCAGGGTAAGAGCCTGACTCGTCGCCAGTGTTAAGTATGTGTATTGTATTGAACAATTAACACAAAGACTTAAACGTATAACTCAAACAGGTCTTTACTGGTTGGAGGTAGGGACTATACATAGGTCTTTACTTCATGCCCACAGGCGGGAACTGAGGGGAATCAATACCCACAGTACTATTTATACCCCTATGGCCAGGAGTGGTACTGCGTATCACTACGCCCAACAAGTAGTGCAGTCCTGTCCATAGGTTCAAAGTAGCACACATATTACATACACAACAGCCCCGATCTCTGAAACACTCTCCGTCCCTCCTGATTGTGGCCCCGATCTCTGAAACACTCCCCGTCCCTCCCGGTCGCGGCCCCGATCTCTAAAACATTCCCTGTCCCTCCCGATCGTGGCCCCAATCTCTGAAACAATCCCCGTCCCTTCCGGTCGCGGCCCCGATCTCTGAAACACTCCCCGTCCCTCCCGGTCGCGGCCCCGATCTCAAAAACATTCCCTGTCCCTCCCGATCATGGCCCCAATCTCTGAAACACTCCTCGTCCCTCTTGATTGTGGCCCCGATCTCTGAAACATGCGCCGTCCAACCCGATTGCGGCCCCGATCTCTGAAACACTCCCCGGCCCTCCCGATCTTGGCCCCGATCTCTGAAACACTTCCCGTCCCTTCTGATCATGGCCCCGATCTCTGAAACACTCCCCGTCCCTCTCGATCGTGGCCCCGATCTCTGAAATACTCCCCGTCCCTCCCGATCGTGGCCCCGATCTCTGAAACACTCTCCGTCCCTCCCGATCGTGGCCCCGATCTCTGAAACACTCCCCGTTCCTCTCGATCGCGGCCCGATCTCTGAAACAATTCCTGTCCGTCCCGATCGTGGCCCCGATCTCTGAAACAATCCCCGTGCCTCCCGATCGTGGCCCCGATCTCTGAAACACTCTCCGTCCCTCCCGATCGAGGCCCCGATCTCTGAAACACTCCCCGTCCCACCCGATCGAGGCCCCGATTTCTGAAACACTCCCCGTCCCACCCGATCGAGGCCCCGATCTCTGAAACACTCCCCGTCCCACTCGATCGAGGCCCCGATCTCTGAAACACTCCCCGTCCCTCCCGATCGTGGCCCCAATCTCTGAAACAATCCCCGTCCCTCCCGATCATGGCCCCGATCTCTGAAACACTCCCCGTCCCTCCCCATCTTGGCCCCGATCTTTGAAACACTCCCCGTCCCTCCCGATCGTGGCCCCAATCTCTGAAACAATCCCCGTCCCTCCCGATCATGGCCCCGATCTCTGAAACACTCCCCGTCCCTCCCCATCGTGGCCCCGATCTCTGAAACACTCACCGTGACTCTCGATCACGGCCCCGATCTCTGAAACACTGCTCGCCCTCCCAATCGCGGCCCCGATCTCTAAAACACTGCCTGTCCCTCCCAATCGCGGCCCCGATCTCTGAAACACACCCCGTCCCTCCCGAACACGGCCCCGATCTCTGAAACACCCTCCGTCCCTCCCGATCATGGCCCCGATCTCTGAAACAGTCCCCGTCCCTCCCGATTGTGGCCCCGACCTCTGAAACACTCCCCGTGACTCTCGATCGTGGCCCCGATCTCCGAAACACTCCCCGTCCCTCCCGATCTCGGCCCCGAACTCTGAAACAATTCCCGTCCCTCCCGATCATGGCCCCGATCTCTGAAACACTCCCCGTCCCTCCCGATCGCGGCTCCGATCGCTGAAACAAACCCCGTCCCTCCCGATCGCGGCCCTGATATCTGAAACACTCCCTGTCCCTCCCGATCGCGGCCCTGATCTCCGAAACACTCCCCATCCCTCCTGATCGTGGCCCCGATCTCTGAAACACTCCCCATCACTCCCGATCGAGGCCCCAATCTCTGAAACACTCCCTGCCCCTCCCGATCGTGGCCCATATCTCTGAAACACTCCCCGTCCTTCCGGATCTCGGCCCTGATCTCTGAAACACTCCCCGTCCCTCCCGATCATGGCCCCGATCTCTGAAACACTCCCCGTCCCTCCTGATCATGGCCCCGATCTCTGAAACACTCCCCGTGCCTCTCGATCATGGCCCCGATCTCTGAAATACTCCCCGTCCCTCCTGATCATGGCCCCAATCTCTGAAACACTCCCCGTCCCTCCCGATCACGGCCCCGATCTCTGAAACACTGCCCGTCCCTCCCGATCTCGGCCCCGATCTCTGAAAGACTCCCCGTCCCTCCCGATCACGGCCCTGATCACTGAAACACTCCCCGTCCCTCCCGATCGCGGCCCCGAGCTCTGAAGCACTCTCCGTCCCTCCCGATCACGGCCCCGATCTCTGAAACACTCCCCGTCCCTCTTGGTCATGGCCTCGATCTCTGAAGCACTCTCCGTCCCTCCCGATCATGGCCCCGATCTCTGAAACACTCCCCGTCCCTCTTGATCATGGCCCCGATCTCTGAAACACTCCCCGTTCCTCTCGATCGCGGCCCGATCTCTGAAACAATTCCTGTCCGTCCCGATCGTGGCCCCGATCTCTGAAACAATTCCCGTCCCTCCCGATCTCGGCCCCGATGTCTGAAACACTCCCCGTCCCTCCTGATCGTGGCCGCGATCTCTGAAACACTCCCCGTCCCTCCTGATCTCAGCCCCGATCTCTGAAAAAGTCCCCGTCCCTCCCGATCGCGGCCCCGATCTCTGAAACACTCCCCGTCCGTCCCGATCATGGCCCCGATCTCTGAAACACTCCGCGTCCCTCCCGATCTTTGCCCCGAACTCTGAAACACTCCCCGTGACTCTCGATCGCGGCTCCGATCTCTGAAACACTCCTCGTCCCTCCTGATCGTGGCCGCGACCTCTGAAACAAACCCGTCCCTCCCCATCGTGGCCCCGATCTCTGAAACACTCACCGTGACTCTCGATCACGGCCCCGATCTCTGAAACACTGCTCGCCCTCCCAATCGCGGCCCCGATCTCTAAAACACTGCCTGTCCCTCCCAATCGCGGCCCCGATCTCTGAAACACTCCCCGTCCCTCCCGAACACGGCCCCGATCTCTGAAACACCCTCCGTCCCTCCCGATCATGGCCCCGATCTCTGAAACAGTCCCCGTCCCTCCCGATTGTGGCCCCGACCTCTGAAACACTCCCCGTGACTCTCGATCGTGGCCCCGATCTCCGAAACAATCCCCGTCCCTCCCGATCTCGGCCCCGAACTCTGAAACAATTCCCGTCCCTCCCGATCGTGGCCCTGATCTCTGAAACACTCCCCATCCCTCCTGATCGTGGCCCCGATCTCTGAAACACTCCCCATCACTCCCGATCGAGACCCCGATCTCTGAAACACTCCCTGCCCCTCCCGATCGTGGCCCATATCTCTGAAACACTCCCCGTCCTTCCGGATCTCGGCCCTGATCTCTGAAACACTCCCCGTCCCTCCCGATCGCGGCCCCGATCTCTGAAACACTCCCCATCACTCCCGATCGAGGCCCCGATCTCTGAAACACTCCCTGCCCCTCCCGATCGTGGCACCGATCTCTGAAATACGCCACGTCCCTCCTGATCATGGCCCCGATCTCTGAAACACTCCCCGTCCCTCCCGATCGCGGCCCCGATCTCTGAAACACTGCCCGTCCCTCTCGAACATGGCCCCGATCTCTGAAACACTCCCCGTCCCTCTCGATCGTGGCCCCGATCTCTGAAATACTCCACGTCCCTCCTGATCATGGCCCCGATCTCTGAAACACTTCCCGTCCCTCCCGATCGCGGCCCCGATCTCTGAAACACTGCCCGTCCCTCTCGATCGTGGCCCCGATCTCTGAAATACTCCCCGTCCCTCCTGATCACGGCCCTGATCACTGAAACACTCCCCGTCCCTCCCGATCGCTGCCCCGATCTCTGAAGTACTCTCCGTCCCTCCCGATCACGGCCCCGATCTCTGAAACACTCCCCGTCCCTCCCAATCGTGGCCCCGATCTCTGAAACACACCCCGTCCCTCTTGATCATGGCCCCGATCTCTGAAACACTCCCCGTTCCTCTCGATCGTGGCCCGATCTCTGAAACAAATCCTGTCCATCCCGATCGTGGCCCCGATCTCGGAAACAATTCCCATCCCTCCCGATCTCGGCCCTGATCTCTGAAACGCCCCCCGTCCCTCCCGATCATGGCCCCGATCTCTGAAACAATTCCCGTCCCTCCCGATCGTGGCCCCGATCTCTGAAACACTGCCCATCCCTCCCGATCATGGCCCTGATCACTGAAACACTCCCCGTCCCTCCCGATCATAGCCCCGATCTCTGAAGCACTCTCCGTCCCTCCCGATCGTGGCCCCGATCTCTGAAGCACTCTCCGTCCCTCCCGATCACGGCCCCGATTTCTGAAACACTCCCCGTCCCTCCCGATCGTGGCCCCGATCTCTGAAACACTCCCCGTCCCTCCCGATCCTGGCCCCGATTACTGCAACACTCCCCGTCCCACCCGATCGAGGCTCCGATCTCTGAAACACTCCCCGTCCCTCCCGAACGCGGCCCCGATCTCCCAAACACTCCCCGTCCCTCCCGATCGTGGCCGTGATCTCTGAAACACGCCCCGTCCCTCCAGATCGCGGCCCCGACCTCTGAAACAATCCCCGTGACGCCCGACCATGGCCCCGATCTCTGAAACACCGCCCGTCCCTCCCGATCACGGCCCCGATATCTGAAACACTCCCTGTCCCTCCCGATCGCGGCCCTGATCTCCGAAACACTCCCCATCCCTCCTGATCGTGGCCCCGATCTCTGAAACACTCCCCATCACTCCCGATCGAGGCCCCGATCTCTGAAACACTCCCTGCCCCTCCCGATCGTGGCCCATATCTCTGAAACACTCCCCGTCCTTCCGGATCTCGGCCCTGATCTCTGAAACACTCCCCGTCCCTCCCGATCATGGCCCCGATCTCTGAAACACTCCCCGTCCCTCCTGATCATGGCCCCGATCTCTGAAACGCTCCCCGTGCCTCTCGATCATGGCCCCGATCTCTGAAATACTCCCCGTCCCTCCTGATCATGGCCCCAATCTCTGAAACACTCCCCGTCCCTCCCGATCACGGCCCCGATCTCTGAAACACTGCCCGTCCCTCCCGATCTCGGCCCCGATCTCTGAAAGACTCCCCGTCCCTCCCGATCACGGCCCTGATCACTGAAACACTCCCCGTCCCTCCCGATCGCGGCCCCGAGCTCTGAAGCACTCTCCGTCCCTCCCGATCACGGCCCCGATCTCTGAAACACTCCCCGTCCCTCTTGGTCATGGCCTCGATCTCTGAAGCACTCTCCGTCCCTCCCGATCATGGCCCCGATCTCTGAAACACTCCCCGTCCCTCTTGATCATGGCCCCGATCTCTGAAACACTCCCCGTTCCTCTCGATCGCGGCCCGATCTCTGAAACAATTCCTGTCCGTCCCGATCGTGGCCCCGATCTCTGAAACAATTCCCGTCCCTCCCGATCTCGGCCCCGATGTCTGAAACACTCCCCGTCCCTCCTGATCGTGGCCGCGATCTCTGAAACACTCCCCGTCCCTCCTGATCTCAGCCCCGATCTCTGAAAAAGTCCCCGTCCCTCCCGATCGCGGCCCCGATCTCTGAAACACTCCCCGTCCGTCCCGATCATGGCCCCGATCTCTGAAACACTCCGCGTCCCTCCCGATCTTTGCCCCGAACTCTGAAACACTCCCCGTGACTCTCGATCGCGGCTCCGATCTCTGTAACACTCCTCGTCCCTCCTGATCGTGGCCGCGACCTCTGAAACAAACCCGTCCCTCCCCATCGTGGCCCCGATCTCTGAAACACTCACCATGACTCTCGATCACGGCCCCGATCTCTGAAACACTGCTCGCCCTCCCAATCGCGGCCCCGATCTCTAAAACACTGCCTGTCCCTCCCAATCGCGGCCCCGATCTCTGAAACACTCCCCGTCCCTCCCGAACACGGCCCCGATCTCTGAAACACCCTCCGTCCCTCCCGATCATGGCCCCGATCTCTGAAACAGTCCCCGTCCCTCCCGATTGTGGCCCCGACCTCTGAAACACTCCCCGTGACTCTCGATCGTGGCCCCGATCTCCGAAACACTCCCCGTCCCTCCCGATCTCGGCCCCGAACTCTGAAACAATTCCCGTCCCTCCCGATCGTGGCCCTGATCTCTGAAACACTCCCCATCCCTCCTGATCGTGGCCCCGATCTCTGAAACACTCCCCATCACTCCCGATCGAGACCCCGATCTCTGAAACACTCCCTGCCCCTCCCGATCGTGGCCCATATCTCTGAAACACTCCCCGTCCTTCCGGATCTCGGCCCTGATCTCTGAAACACTCCCCGTCCCTCCCGATCGCGGCCCCGATCTCTGAAACACTCCCCATCACTCCCGATCGAGGCCCCGATCTCTGAAACACTCCCTGCCCCTCCCGATCGTGGCACCGATCTCTGAAATACGCCACGTCCCTCCTGATCATGGCCCCGATCTCTGAAACACTCCCCGTCCCTCCCGATCGCGGCCCCGATCTCTGAAACACTGCCCGTCCCTCTCGAACATGGCCCCGATCTCTGAAACACTCCCCATCCCTCTCGATCGTGGCCCCGATCTCTGAAATACTCCACGTCCCTCCTGATCATGGCCCCGATCTCTGAAACACTTCCCGTCCCTCCCGATCGCGGCCCCGATCTCTGAAACACTGCCCGTCCCTCTCGATCGTGGCCCCGATCTCTGAAATACTCCCCGTCCCTCCTGATCACGGCCCTGATCACTGAAACACTCCCCGTCCCTCCCGATCGCTGCCCCGATCTCTGAAGTACTCTCCGTCCCTCCCGATCACGGCCCCGATCTCTGAAACACTCCCCGTCCCTCCCAATCGTGGCCCCGATCTCTGAAACACACCCCGTCCCTCTTGATCATGGCCCCGATCTCTGAAACACTCCCCGTTCCTCTCGATCGTGGCCCGATCTCTGAAACAAATCCTGTCCATCCCGATCGTGGCCCCGATCTCGGAAACAATTCCCATCCCTCCCGATCTCGGCCCTGATCTCTGAAACGCCCCCCGTCCCTCCCGATCATGGCCCCGATCTCTGAAACAATTCCCGTCCCTCCCGATCGTGGCCCCGATCTCTGAAACACTGCCCATCCCTCCCGATCATGGCCCTGATCACTGAAACACTCCCCGTCCCTCCCGATCATAGCCCCGATCTCTGAAGCACTCTCCGTCCCTCCCGATCGTGGCCCCGATCTCTGAAGCACTCTCCGTCCCTCCCGATCACGGCCCCGATTTCTGAAACACTCCCCGTCCCTCCCGATCGTGGCCCCGATCTCTGAAACACTCCCCGTCCCTCCCGATCCTGGCCCCGATTACTGCAACACTCCCCGTCCCACCCGATCGAGGCTCCGATCTCTGAAACACTCCCCGTCCCTCCCGAACGCGGCCCCGATCTCCCAAACACTCCCCGTCCCTCCCGATCGTGGCCGTGATCTCTGAAACACGCCCCGTCCCTCCAGATCGCGGCCCCGACCTCTGAAACAATCCCCGTGACGCCCGACCATGGCCCCGATCTCTGAAACACCGCCCGTCCCTCCCGATCACGGCCCCGATCTCTGAAACACTCCCCGTACCTCCCGATCGTGGCCCCGATTTCTGCAACACTCCCCGTCCCACCCGATCGAGGCTCCGATCTCTGAAACACTCCCCGTCCCTCCCGAACGCGGCCCCGATCTCCCAAACACTCCCCATCCCTCCCGATCGTGGCCGTGATCTCTGAAACAAACCCGTCCCTCCCGGTCGTGTCCCCGATCTCTGAAACACTCCCCGTCCCTCTCGATCGCGGCCCCGATCTCTGAAACACTCCCCGTCCCTCCCGATAGCGGCCCCGATTTCTGAAACAATTCCCGTCCCTCCCGATCGCGGCCCCGACCTCTGCAACACTCCCCGTGACGCCCGACCATGGCCCTGATCTCTGAAACAACCCCCGTCCCTCCCGATCGTGGCCCCGATCTCTGAAACACTCCCAGTCCCTCCTGATCGTGGCCCCGATCTCTGAAACACTCCCCGTTCCTCCCGATCGCGGCCCCGATCTATGAAACACTTCCCGTCCCTCCCGATCGCGGCCCCGATCTCTGAAACACTTCCCGTCCCTCCCGATCGCGGCCCCACCTCTGAAACAGTCCCCCACCCTCCCGATCGCGGCTCCGATCTCTGAAACACTCCCCGTCCCTCCCGATAGTGGTCGCGATTTCTGAAACACTCCCGGCCCTCCCGATCGTGGCCCCGATCTCTGAAACATTCCCCGTCCCTCCCGATCGAGGGCCTGATCTCTGAAACAATCCCCGTACCTCCCGATCGTGGCCCCGATCTCTGAAACACTCCCCGTCCTTCCCGATCGCGGCCCCGATCTCTGAAACACTCCCCGTCCCTCCCGATCACGGCCCCGATCTCTAAAACACTCCCCGTCCCTCCCAATCATGGCCCCGATCTGTGAAACAATCCCCGTACGTCCCGATCGTGGCCCCGATCTCTAAAACACTCCCCATCCCTCCCGATCATGGCCCCGATCTCTGAAACACTCCCCGTCCCTCCCGATCACGGCCTCGATATCTGAAACACTCCCCGAACCCTCCCGATCGCGGCCCCGATCTCTGAAGCAATTACCGTCCCTCCCGATCACGGCCCCGACCTCTGAAACACTCCCCGTGACGTCCGACCATGGCCCCGATCTCTGAAACACCCCCCGTCCCTCCCGATCGTGGCCCCGATCACTGAAACAATCCCCGTCCCTCCAGATCCTGGCCCCGATCTCTGAAACACTCCCCGTCCCTCCTGATTGTGGCCCCGACCTCTGAAACAATCCCCGTGACGCCCGACCATGGCCCCGATCTCTGAAACACCGCCCGTCCCTCCCGATCACGGCCCCGATCTCTGAAACACTCCCCGTACCTCCCGATCGTGGCCCCGATTTCTGCAACACTCCCCGTCCCACCCGATCGAGGCTCCGATCTCTGAAACACTCCCCGTCCCTCCCGAACGCGGCCCCGATCTCCCAAACACTCCCCATCCCTCCCGATCGTGGCCGTGATCTCTGAAACAAACCCGTCCCTCCCGGTCGTGTCCCCGATCTCTGAAACACTCCCCGTCCCTCTCGATCGCGGCCCCGATCTCTGAAACACTCCCCGTCCCTCCCGATAGCGGCCCCGATTTCTGAAACAATTCCCGTCCCTCCCGATCGCGGCCCCGACCTCTGCAACACTCCCCGTGACGCCCGACCATGGCCCTGATCTCTGAAACACCCCCCGTCCCTCCCGATCGTGGCCCCGATCTCTGAAACACTCCCAGTCCCTCCTGATCGTGGCCCCGATCTCTGAAACACTCCCCGTTCCTCCCGATCGCGGCCCCGATCTATGAAACACTTCCCGTCCCTCCCGATCGCGGCCCCGATCTCTGAAACACTTCCCGTCCCTCCCGATCGCGGCCCCACCTCTGAAACAGTCCCCCACCCTCCCGATCGCGGCTCCGATCTCTGAAACACTCCCCGTCCCTCCCGATAGTGGTCGCGATTTCTGAAACACTCCCGGCCCTCCCGATCGTGGCCCCGATCTCTGAAACATTCCCCGTCCCTCCCGATCGCGGGCCTGATCTCTGAAACAATCCCCGTACCTCCCGATCGTGGCCCCGATCTCTGAAACACTCCCCGTCCTTCCCGATCGCGGCCCCGATCTCTGAAACACTCCCCGTCCCTCCCGATCACGGCCCCGATCTCTAAAACACTCCCCGTCCCTCCCAATCATGGCCCCGATCTGTGAAACAATCCCCGTACGTCCCGATCGTGGCCCCGATCTCTAAAACACTCCCCATCCCTCCCGATCATGGCCCCGATCTCTGAAACACTCCCCGTCCCTCCCGATCACGGCCTCGATATCTGAAACACTCCCCGAACCCTCCCGATCGCGGCCCCGATCTCTGAAGCAATTACCGTCCCTCCCGATCACGGCCCCGACCTCTGAAACACTCCCCGTGACGTCCGACCATGGCCCCGATCTCTGAAACACCCCCCGTCCCTCCCGATCGTGGCCCCGATCACTGAAACAATCCCCGTCCCTCCAGATCCTGGCCCCGATCTCTGAAACACTCCCCGTCCCTCCTGATTGTGGCCCCGATCTCTGAAACACTCCCCGTCCCTCCCGGTCGCGGCCCCGATCTCTAAAACATTCCCCGTGAATCTCGATCGCGGCCCCGATCTCTGAAACACTCCTCGACCCTCCTGATCATGGCCCCGATCTCTGAAACAAACCCGTCCCTCCCGATCGTGGCCCCGATCTCTGAAACACTCACCGTGACTCTCGATCACGGCCCCGATCTCTGAAACACTGCTCGTCCCTCCCGACCTCGGCCCGATCTCTGAAACACTCCCCGTCCCTCCCGATAGCGGCCCTGATCACTGAAACACTCCCCGTCCCTCCCGATCATGGCCCGATCTCTGAAACACTCTCCGTCCCTCCCGATAGCGGCCCCGATCTCTGAAACAGTCCCCGTCCCTCCCGATCGTTGCCTCGATCTCTGAAACACTCCCCGTGACGCCCGATCGTGGCCCCGATCTCTGAAAAAATTCCTGTCCCTCTCGATCGTGGCCCCGATCTCTGAAACACTCCCCGTCCCTCCCCGTCGCGGCCCCGATCTCTAAAACATTCCCCGTCCCTCCCGATCGCGGCCCCAATCACTGAAACACTTCCCGTCCGTCCCGATCGTGGCCCCAATCTCTGAAAAAGTCCCCGTCCCTCCCGATCGTGGCCCCGATCTATGAAACATTACCCGTGATGCTCGATCACGCTCCCGATCTCTGAAACTCTCCTCGTCCCTCCTGATCGTGGCCCCGATCTCTGAAATACTCCCCGTGACTCTCGATCACGGCCCCGATCTCGGAAACACTGCTCGTCCCTCCCGATCGCAGCCCCGATCTCTACAACACTGCCTGTCCCTCCCAATCGCGGCCCCGATCTCTGAAACATTCCCCGTCCCTCCCGAACACGGCCCCGATCTCTGAAACACTCTCCGTCCCTCCCGATCATGGCCCTGATGTCTGAAACACTCCCCGTCCCTCCCGATCGTGGCCACGATCTCTGAAACACTCCCCGTTCCTCCCGATCGTGGCCCCGATCTCTTAAACACTCTCCGTCCCTCCAGATCTCGGCCCCGATCTCTGAAACACTCCCCGTCCCTCCTGATCTCAGACCCGATCTTTGAAACACTCCCCGTCCCTCCCGATCGTGGCCCCGATCTCTGAAACACTCCCCGCCCGTCCCGATCGTGGCCCCGATCTCTGAAACACTCCCCGTGACTCTCGATCGCGGCCCCGATCTCTGAAACACTCCTCGTCCCTCCTGATCGTGGCCCCGATGTCTGAAACACACCCGTCCCTCCCGATCGTGGCCCCGGTCTCTGAAACACTCTCCGTCCCTCCCGATCACGGCCCCGATCTCAGAAACACTCTCCGTCCCTCTCGATCGTGGCCCCGATCTCTGAAACACTGCCCGTCCCTGTCGATCATGGCCCCGATCTTTGAAACACTCCCCGTGACTCTCGATTGTGGCCCCGATCTCTGAAACACTCTCCGTCCCTACCGATCACGGCCACGATCTCAGAAACACTCTCCGTCCCTCTCGATCGTGGCCCCGATCTCTGAAACACTGCCCGTCCCTGTCGATCATGGCCCCGATCTTTGAAACACTCCCCGTGACTCTCGATTGTGGCCCCGATCTCTGAAACACTCTCCGTCCCTACCGATCACGGACACGATCTCAGAAACACTCTCCGTCCCTCTCGATCGTGGCCCCGATCTCTGAAACACTCCATGTCCCTCCTGTTTGTGGCCCCGATCTCTGAAATACTCCCCGTCCCTCCCGGTCACGGGCCCGATCTCTGAAACACTCACCGTCCTTCCCGATCGCGGCCCCGATCTCTGAAACACTGCCCGTCCTTCCCGATCGTAGCCCCGATATCTGAAACACTCCCCGTCCCTCCCGATCGCGGCCCTGATCTCTGAAACACTCACCGTCCCTCCCGATCGTGGCCCCGATCTCTGAAACACTCACCGTCACTCCCGATTGCGGCCCCGATCTCTGAAACACTCACCGTCCCTCCCGATCGCGGCCCCGATCTCTGAAACACTCCCCGTCCTTCCCGATCATGGCCGCGGTCTCTGAAACAATCCCCGTCCCTCCCGATCTCGGCCCCGATCTCTGAAACACTCCCCGTCCCTCCCGATCGTGGCCCCGATCTCTGAAACGCTCCCCGTCCCTCCCGATCGTGGCCCCGATCTCTGAAACACTCCCCGTCCCTCCCGATCGTGGCCCCGATCTCTGAAACACTCTCCGTCCCTACCGATCACGGCCACGATCTCTGAAACATTCCCCGTCCCTCCCGATCATGGCCCCGATCTCTGAAACACTCCCCGTCCCTCCCGATCAAGGCCCCGATCTCTGAAACATTCCCCATCCCTCCCGATCACGGTCCCGATCTCTAAAACATTCCCCGTCCCTCTCGATCGTGGTCCCGATCTCTGAAACACTCCCCACCACTCTCGATCGTGGCCCCGATCTCTGAAACACTCCCCGTCCCTCCTGATCATGGCCCCGATCTCTGAAACACTCCCCGTCCCTCCCGATCGCGGCCCCGATCTCTGAAACACTCCCCGTCCCCCCCGATCAAGGCCCCGATCTCTGAAACACTCCCCGTCCTTCCCGATCTCAGCCCCGATCTCTGAAACACACCCCGTCCCTCCCGATCAAGGCCCCGATCTCTGAAATATTCCCCATCCCTCCCGATCACGGCCCCGATCTCTAAAACATTCCCCGTCCCTGCCGATCGTGGTCCCGATCTCTGAAACACTCCCCACCACTCTCGATCGTGGCCCCGATCTCTGAAACACTCCCCGTCCCTCCCGATCACGGCCCCGATCTATAAAACACACCCCGTCCCTCCCGATCTTGGCCCCGATCACTGAAACACTCCACGTCCCTCCTGTTTGTGGCCCCGATCACTGAAACACTCCCCGTCCCTCCGGATCGCTGCCCCGATCTATAAAACACTCCCCGTCCCTTCCGATCTTGGCCCCGATCACTGAAACACTCCATGTCCCTCCTGTTTGTGGCCCCGATCTCTGAAATACTCCCCGTCCCTCCCGGTCATGGGCCCGATCTCTGAAACAATCACCGTCCCTCCCGATCGCGGCCCCGATCTCTGAAACACTGCCCGTCCTTCCCGATCGTAGCCCCGATATCTGAAACACTCCCCGTCCCTCCCGATCGCGGCCCTGATCTCTGAAACACTCACCGTCCCTCCCGATCGCGGCCCCGATCTCTGAAACACTCACCGTCCCTCCCGATCGCGACCCCGATCTCTGAAACACTCCCCGTCCCTCCCGATCGTGGCCCCGATCTCTGAAACACTCACCGTCCCTCCCGATCGCGGCCCCGATCTCTGAAACACTCACCGTCCCTCCCGATCGCGGCACCGATCTCTGAAACACTCCCCGTCCTTCCCGATCGTGGTCGCGGTCTCTGAAACACTCCCCGTCCCTCCCGATCTCGGCCCCGATCTCTGAAACACTCCCCGTCCCTCCCGATCGTGGCCCCGATCTCTGAAACACTCCCCGTCCCTCCCGATCATGGCCCCGATCTCTGAAACACTCCCCGTCCCTCCCGATCGCGGCCCTGATCTCTGAAACACTCACCGTCCCTTCCGATCGCGGCCCCGATCTCTGAAACACTCCCCGTCCTTCCCGATCATGGTTCCAAACTCTGAAACACTCCCCGTCCCTCCCGATCGTGGCCCCGATCTCTGAAACACTCCCCGTCCCTCCCGATCGCGGCCCCGATCTCTGAAACACTCCCCGTCCTTCCCGATCGTGGCCGCGGTCTCTGAAACACTCCCCGTCCCTCCCGATTTCGGCCCCGATCTCTGAAACACTCCCCGTCCCTCCCGATCGTGGCCCCGATCTCTGAAACACTCCCCGTCCCTCCCGATCGTGGCCCCGATCTCTGAAACACTCCCCGTCGGTCCCGATCGCGGCCCTGATCTCTGAAACACTCACCGTCCCTTCCGATCGCGGCCCCGATCTCTGAAACACTCCCCGTCCTTCCCGATCATGGTTCCAAACTCTGAAACACTCCCCGTCCCTCCCGATCGCGGCTCTGATCTCTGAAACAGTCCCCCTCCCTCCTGATCATGGCTCCGATCTCTGAAACACTCCCCGTCCTTCCCGATCGCGGCCCCGATCTCTGAAACACTCCCCGTCCTTCCCGATCGTGGCCCCGATCCTTCCTGAAACACTCCCCGCTCCTCCCCGCTCGCGGCCCCCGGTCTCTGAAACACTCTCCGTCCCTCCCGATCACTGCCCCGATCTCAGAAACACTCTCCGTCCCTCTCGATCATGGCCCCGATCTCTGAAACACTGCCCGTCCCTGTCGATCATGGCCCCGATCTTTGAAACACTCCCCGTGACTCTCGATTGTGGCCCCCGATCTCTGAAACACTCTCCGTCCCTACCGATCACGGCCACGATCTCAGAAACACCTCTCCGTCCCTCTCGATCGTGGCCCCGATCTCTGAAACACTGCCCGTCCCTGTCGATCATGGCCCCGATCTTTGAAACACTCCCCGTGACTCTCGATTGTGGCCCCGATCTCTGAAACACTCTCCGTCCCCTACCGATCATGGACACGATCTCAGAAACACTCTCCGTCCCTCTCGATCGTGGCCCCGATCTCTGAAACACTCCCCGTCCCTCCCGATTGTGGCCCCCAATCCCTGAAACACTCCCCGTCCCTCCCGATCATGGCCCCGATCTCTGAAACACTCCCCGTCCCTCCCGATCAAGGCCCCGATCTCTGAAACATTCCCCATCCCTCCCGATCACGGCCCCGATCTCTGAAACACTCCCCGACCCCTCCGATCGTGGCCCCGATCTCTGAAACACTCCCCCGTCCCTCCAGATCGTGGCCCCGATCTCTGAAACACTCCCCGTCCCCTCCTGATTATGGCCCCGATCCTTCCCGATCATAGCCACGATCACTGAAACACTCCACGTCGCTCCCGATCGCGGCCCGATCTCTGAAACACTCCCCGTCCTTCCCGATCGTGGCCCCGATCTCTGAAATACTCCCCGTCCCTCCCGGTCATGGGCCCGATCTCTGAAACACTCACCGTCCCTCCCGATCGCGCCCTGATCTCTGAAACACTGCCCGTCCTTCCCGATCGTAGCCCCGATATCTGAAACACTCCCCGTCCCTCCCGATCACGGCCCTGATCTCTGAAACACTCACCGTCCCTCCCGATCATGGCCCCGATCTCTGAAACACTCACCGTCCCTCCCGATCGCGGCCCCGATCTCTGAAACACTCACCGTCCCTCCCGATCGCGGCCCCGATCTCTGAAACACTCCCCATCCTTCCCGATCGTGGCCGCGGTCTCTGAAACACTCCCCGTCCCTCCCGATCTCGGCCCCGATCTCCGAAACACTCCCCGTCCCTCCCGATCGTGCCCCGATCTCTGAAACGCTCCCCGTCCCTCCTGATCGTGCCCCGATCTCTGAAACACTCCCCGTCCCTCCCGATCGTGGCCCCGATCTCTGAAACACTCTCCGTCCCTACCGATCACGGCCACGATCTCTGAAACACTCCCCGTCCCTCCGATCATGGCCCCGATCTCTGAAACACTCCCCGTCCCTCCCGATCAAGGCCCCGATCTCTGAAACATTCCCCATCCCTCCCGATCACGGTCCCGATCTCTAAAACATTCCCCGTCCCTCTCGATCGTGGTCCCGATCTCTGAAACACTCCCCACCACTCTCGATCGTGGCCCCGATCTCTGAAACACTCCCGTCCCTCCTGATCATGGCCCCGATCTCTGAAACACTCCCCGTCCCTCCCGATCGCGGCCCCGATCTCTGAAACACTCCCCGTCCCCCCGATCAAGGCCCCGATCTCTGAAACACTCCCCGTCCTTCCCGATCTCAGCCCCGATCTCTGAAACACACCCCGTCCCTCCCGATCAAGGCCCCGATCTCTGAAATATTCCCCATCCCTCCGATCACGGCCCCGATCTCTAAAACATTCCCCGTCCCTGCCGATCGTGGTCCCGATCTCTGAAACACTCCCCACCACTCTCGATCGTGGCCCCGATCTCTGAAACACTCCCCGTCCCTCCGATCACGCCCGATCTATAAAACACACCCGTCCCTCCGATCTTGGCCCCGATCACTGAAACACTCCACGTCCCTCCTGTTTGTGGCCCCGATCACTGAAACACTCCCCGTCCCTCCGGATCGCTGCCCCGATCTATAAAACACTCCCGTCCCTTCCGATCTTGCCCCGATCACTGAAACACTCCATGTCCCTCCTGTTTGTGGCCCCGATCTCTGAAATACTCCCCGTCCCTCCCGGTCACGGCCCGATCTCTGAAACATCACCGTCCCTCCCGATCGCGGCCCCGATCTCTGAAACACTGCCCGTCCTTCCCGATCATAGCCCCGATATCTGAAACACTCCCCGTCCTCCCGATCACGGCCACTGATCTCTGAAACACTCACCGTCCCTCCCGATCGCGGCCCCGATCTCTGAAACACTCACCGTCCCTCCCGATCGCGACCCCGATCTCTGAAACACTCCCCGTCCCTCCCGATCGTGCCCCGATCTCTGAAACACTCACCGTCCTCCCGATCGCGGCCCCGATCTCTGAAACACTCACCGTCCCTCCCGATCGCGGCCCCGATCTCTGAAACACTCCCCGTCCTCCCGATCGTGGCCGCGGTCTCTGAAACACTCCCCGTCCCTCCCGATCTCGGCCCCGATTTCTGAAACACTCCCCGTCCCTCCCGATCGTGGCCCCCGATCTCTGAAACACTCCCCGTCCCTCCGATCGTGGCCCCGATCTCTGAAACACTCCCCGTCCCTCCCGATCGCGGCCCTGATCTCTGAAACACTCACCGTCCCTTCCGATCGCGCCCCGATCTCTGAAACACTCCCCGTCCTTCCCGATCATGGTTCCAAACTCTGAAACACTCCCCGTCCCTCCCGATCGTGGCCCCGATCTCTGAAACACTCCCCGTCCCTCCCGATCGCGGCCCCGATCTCTGAAACACTCCCCGTCCTTCCCGATCATGGCCGCGTCTCTGAAACACTCCCCGTCCCTCCCGATTTCGGCCCCGATCTCTGAAACACTCCCCGTCCCTCCCGATCGTGGCCCCGATCTCTGAAACACTCCCCGTCCCTCCCGATCGTGACCCCGATCTCTGAAACACTCCCCGTCCTCCCCGATCGCGGCCCTGATCTCTGAAACACTCACCGTCCCTTCCGATCGCGGCCCCGATCTCTGAAACACTCCCGTCCTTCCCGATCATGGTTCCAAACTCTGAAACACTCCCCGTCCCTCCCGATCGTGGCCCCGATCTCTGAAACACTCCCCGTCCCTCCCGATCACGGCTCTGATCTCTGAAACAGTCCCCCTCCCTCCTGATCATGCCCCGATCTCTGAAACACTCCCCGTCCTTCCCGATCGCGGCCCCGATCTCTGAAACACTCCCCGTCCTTCCCGATCGTGCCCCGATCTCTGAACCACTCCCCCGCTCCTCCCGCTCGCGGCCCCGTCTCTGAAACACTCTCCGTCCCTCCCGATCACGGCCCCTATCTCAGAAACACTCTCCGTCCCTCTCGATCGTGGCCTCGATCTCTGAAACACTGCCCGTCCCTGTCGATCATGGCCCCGATCTTGAAACACTCCCCGTGACTCTCGATTGTGCCCCGATCTCTGAAACACTCTCCGTCCTACCGATCACGACACGATCTCAGAAACACTCTCCGTCCCTCTCGATCGTGGCCCCGATCTCTGAAACACTCCCCGTCCCTCCCATTGTGCCCCAATCCCTGAAACACTCCCCGTCCCTCCCGATCATGCCCCGATCTCTGAAACACTCCCCGTCCTCCCGATCAAGCCCCGATCTCTGAAACATTCCCCATCCCTCCGATCACAGCCCCGATCTCTGAAACACTCCCCGTCCCTCCCGATCGTGGCCCCGATCTCTGAAACACTCCCCGTCCCTCCAGATCGTGCCCCGATCTCTGAAACACTCCCCGTCCCTCCTGATTATGGCCCCGATCTCTGAAACACTCCCTGTCCTTCCCGATCATAGCCACGATCACTGAAACACTCCACGTCCCTCCCGATCGCGGCCCCAATCTATAAAGCACTCCCCGTCCTTCCCGATCGCAGCCCCCGATCTCTGAAACACTCCCCGTCCTTCCCGATCTCGGACCCCGATCTCTGAAACACTCCCCGTCCCTCCGATCTCGTCCCCGATCTCTGAAACACTCCCCGTCCCTCCCGATCGTGGCCCCGATCTCTGAAACACTCCCCGTCCCTTCCGATCTCGGCCCCGATCTCTGAAACACTCCCGTCCCTCCCGATCACTGCCCCGATCTCTGAAACACTCCCCGTCCCTCCCGATCTTGGCCCCGATCTCTGAAACACTCCCGTCCCTCCGATCGCGGCCCGATCTCTGAAACACTCCCCGACTCCGTCCCTGAATCGTCCCGATCGGTCCGATCTGAACACTCCCCGTCCCTCCCGATCTCGCCCCGATCTCTGAAACACCCTCCCGTCCCTCCCGATCGTGGCCCGATCTCTGAAACGCTCCCCGTCCCTCCCGATCGTGGCCCCGATCTCTGAAACACTCCCCGTCCCTCCCGATCGTGGCCCCGATCTCTGAAACACTCTCCGTCCCTACCGATCACGGCCACGATCTCTGAAACACTCCCCGTCCCTCCCGATCAAGCCCCGATCTCTGAAACATTCCCCATCCCTCCCGATCACGGTCCGATCTCTAAAACATTCCCCGTCCCTCTCGATCGTGGTCCCGATCTCTGAAACACTCCCCACCACTCTCGATCGTGGCCCCGATCTCTGAACACTCCCCGTCCCTCCTGATCATGGCCCCGATCTCTGAAACACTCCCGTCCCTCCCGATCGCGGCCCCGATCTCTGAAACACTCCCCGTCCCCCCCGATCAAGGCCCCGATCTCTGAAACACTCCCCGTCCTTCCCGATCTCAGCCCCGATCTCTGAAACACACCCGTCCCTCCCGATCAAGGCCCCGATCTCTGAAATATTCCCCATTCCTCCCGATCACGGCCCCGATCTCTAAAACATTCCCCGTCCCTGCCGATCATGGTCCCGATCTCTGAAACACTCCCCACCACTCTCGATCGTGGCCCCGATCTCTGAAACACTCCCCGTCCCTCCCGATCACGGCCCCGATCTATAAAACACACCCCGTCCCTCCCGATCTTGGCCCCGATCACTGAAACACTCCACGTCCCTCCTGTTTGTGGCCCCGATCACTGAAACACTCCCGTCCCTCCGGATCGCTGCCCCGATCTATAAAACACTCCCCGTCCCTTCCGATCTTGGCCCCGATCACTGAAACACTCCATGTCCCTCCTGTTTGTGGCCCCGATCTCTGAAATACTCCCCGTCCCTCCCGATCGCGGCCCCGATCTCTGAAACACTGCCCGTCCTTCCCGATCGTAGCCCCGATATCTGAAACACTCCCCGTCCCTCCCGATCGCGGCCCTGATCTCTGAAACACTCACCGTCCTCCCGATCGCGGCCCCGATCTCTGAAACACTCACCGTCCCTCCCGATCGCGACCCCGATCTCTGAAACACTCCCCGTCCCTCCGATCATGGCCCCGATCTCTGAAACACTCACCGTCCCTCCCGATCGCGGCCCCGATCTCTGAAACACTCACCGTCCCTCCCGATCGCGGCCCCGATCTCTGAAACACTCCCCGTCCTTCCCGATCATGGTTCCAAACTCTGAAACACTCCCCGTCCCTCCCGATCGTGGCCCCGATCTCTGAAACACTCCCCGTCCCTCCCGATCACGGCTCTGATCTCTGAAACAGTCCCCCTCCCTCCTGATCATGGCCCCGATCTCTGAAACACTCCCCGTCCTTCCCGGTCGCGGCCCCGATCTCTGAAACACTCCCCGTCCTTCCCGATCGTGGCCCCGATCTCTGAACCACTCCCCGCTCCTTCCGCTCGCGGCCCCGGTCTCTGAAACACTCTCCGTCCCTCCCGATCACGGCCCCGATCTCAGAAACACTCTCCGTCCCTCTCGATCGTGGCCCCGATCTCTGAAACACTGCCCGTCCTTGTCGATCATGGCCCCGATCTTTGAAACACTCCCCGTGACTCTCGATTGTGGCCCCAATCTCTGAAACACTCTCCGTCCCTACCGATCACGGCCACGATCTCAGAAACACTCTCCGTCCCTCTCGATCGTGGCCCCGATCTCTGAAACACTGCCCGTCCCTGTCGATCATGGCCCCGATCTTTGAAACACTCCCCGTGACTCTCGATTGTGGCCCCGATCTCTGAAACACTCTCCGTCCCTACCGATCACGGACACGATCTCAGAAACACTCTCCGTCCCTCTCGATCGTGGCCCCGATCTCTGAAACACTCCCCGTCCCTCCCGATTGTGGCCCCAATCCCTGAAACACTCCCCGTCCCTCCCGATCATGGCCCCGATCTCTGAAACACTCCCCGTCCCTCCCGATCAAGGCCCCGATCTCTGAAACATTCCCCATCCCTCCCGATCACGGCCCCGATCTCTGAAACACTCCCCGTCCCTCCCGATCGTGGCCCCGATCTCTGAAACACTCCCCGTCCCTCCAGATCGTGGCCCCGATCTCTGAAACACTCCCCGTCCCTCCTGATTATGGCCCCGATCTCTGAAACACTCCCTGTCCTTCCCGATCATAGCCACGATCACTGAAACACTCCACGTCCCTCCCGATCGCGGCCCCGATCTATAAAGCACTCCCCGTCCTTCCCGATCGCAGCCCCGATCTCTGAAACACTCCCCGTCCCTCCCGATCACGGTCCCGAACTCTAAAACATTCCCCGTCCCTCTCGATCGTGGTCCCGATCTCTGAAACACTCCCCACCACTCTCGATCGTGGCCCCGATCTCTGAAACACTCCCCGTCCCTCCTGATCATGGCCCGATCTCTGAAACACTCCCCGTCCCTCCCGATCGCGGCCCCGATCTCTGAAACACTCCCCGTCCCCCCGATCAAGGCCCCGATCTCTGAAACACTCCCCGTCCTTCCCGATCTCAGCCCCGATCTCTGAAACACACCCCGTCCCTCCCGATCAAGGCCCCGATCTCTGAAATATTCCCCATTCCTCCCGATCACGGCCCCGATCTCTAAAACATTCCCCGTCCCTGCCGATCGTGGTCCCGATCTCTGAAACACTCCCCACCACTCTCGATCGTGGCCCCGATCTCTGAAACACTCCCGTCCCTCCCGATCACGGCCCCGATCTATAAAACACACCCCGTCCCTCCCGATCTTGGCCCCGATCACTGAAACACTCCACGTCCCTCCTGTTTGTGGCCCCGATCACTGAAACACTCCCCGTCCCTCCGGATCGCTGCCCCGATCTATAAAACACTCCCCGTCCCTTCCGATCTTGGCCCCGATCACTGAAACACTCCATGTCCCTCCTGTTTGTGGCCCCGATCTCTGAAATACTCCCCGTCCCTCCCGGTCACGGGCCCGATCTCTGAAACACTCACCGTCCCTCCCGATCGCGGCCCCGATCTCTGAAACACTGCCCGTCCTTCCGATCGTAGCCCCGATATCTGAAACACTCCCCGTCCCTCCCGATCGCGGCCCTGATCTCTGAAACACTCACCGTCCCTCCCGATCGCGGCCCCGATCTCTGAAACACTCACCGTCCCTCCCGATCGCGACCCCGATCTCTGAAACACTCCCCGTCCCTCCCGATCATGGCCCCGATCTCTGAAACACTCACCGTCCCTCCCGATCGCGGCCCCGATCTCTGAAACACTCACCGTCCCTCCCGATCGCGGCCCCGATCTCTGAAACACTCCCCGTCCTTCCCGATCATGGTTCCAAACTCTGAAACACTCCCCGTCCCTCCCGATCGTGGCCCCGATCTCTGAAACACTCCCCGTCCTCCCGATCACGGCTCTGATCTCTGAAACAGTCCCCCTCCCTCCTGATCATGGCCCCGATCTCTGAAACACTCCCCGTCCTTCCCGGTCGCGGCCCGATCTCTGAAACACTCCCCGTCCTTCCCGATCGTGGCCCCGATCTCTGAACCACTCCCCGCTCCTTCGCTCGCGGCCCCGGTCTCTGAAACACTCTCCGTCCCTCCCGATCACGGCCCCGATCTCAGAAACACTCTCCGTCCCTCTCGATCGTGGCCCCGATCTCTGAAACACTGCCCGTCCTTGTCGATCATGGCCCCGATCTTTGAAACACTCCCCGTGACTCTCGATTGTGGCCCCAATCTCTGAAACACTCTCCGTCCCTACCGATCACGGCCACGATCTCAGAAACACTCTCCGTCCCTCTCGATCGTGGCCCCGATCTCTGAAACACTGCCCGTCCCTGTCGATCATGGCCCCGATCTTT